>NC_090177.1:15290852-15305852 GCF_024679245.1 Pseudorasbora parva
AGCAAAGGCTGTTCGGTGCATCAATGAGCCTTGGCCACCAATGACCCCGTTGCCAGTTCACCACTGTTTCTTCCTTGGACCACTTTTGATAGATACTGACCACTACAGACCGGTAACATCCCACAAGAGCTGCAGTTTTGGAGATGCTCTGACCCAGGCGTCTAGCCATCATAATTCGTCCGTTGTCAAACTCGCTCAAATCCTTACGTTTGCCCATTTTTCCTGCTTCTAACACATCAACTTTGAGGACAAAATGTTTACTGGCTGCCTAATATATCTAATATATCTATATATTATGCCTGATTTGCCTGATGAGATATTGCTAAACTTGCCTGACAAGCCAGACCCACATCAAGATGTTTGGTCTGGAAACTCACCATTGACAGCTCAATCCGAGGGGCGGGATAAACGGCTGTCTTTCAAACTCCCTCTGCACGCGATAGGATAGCGCTACACCAATCAGAGCAACGAAGGTGAAACAGAGCTTGTTGATAGATTAAACATTCGCCGTATCCGGTCTGCTAAACGCCGAACACATCTTCCCTTTTTAAGAATGACTTCAGTGCCGTTCTTTGTTCTTTTCTCAGAGAAAAGCTTAACTCCAAGTCTTCCAGAATCAAAGTCAAAGCTGATTCGAAAGACCGCCGCCATTTGCCAGTTTCTGTGTTTACTAGAAGCACGCAAACGCAACTCGGCCGTCGTCATTATGGCCACGCCCGCCGACTCTTTACACGATGTGATTGGCCTGTCCAGATTGAGAGGAACACAGCTCAGAAGGGTATTGAGAGTTCCTAGACGACACTTGCGGGCAGATTAAATTTGTTGCTGCTAGGGTGCGTCTAGATTTCTAGGCTATTGCTAAATAACAGTTTTACCTAAAATACACTAACTTAAGAGAAATTATTCTGATAGGAATTTTCCAACATGACTGTTTAAAACTTTTTTTTTTCAGGTACTAATTTGCAGGATATAACAAAATAAAAACAAAAGGAAAGTCAGGTAACATGGGAGCGCTTTAGTGAAGTAGTTTAGCACGAAGTTGCTGTGTGTGTACATGCGTGTGCGCGTGCATGCATGCTAAAATGTTAAGAAGTACATATATTTAATTTAGCATTTTAGTTCTACACTGGCAAAAAAGACAGGTCAAGACAGTTCAGGTAGAACCAAATGTAGAACAAAATCCATTTGTATTGATGATTGTAATTTGATTATTTGTATATACCATTGTTGATATTTGTGATTTTGAAAATGTTTTTGATTAATGTTTCAACTCCTATTCTGTTTTCTGCATAACATTTTTTTTTTTATTCAGGCTAGGTAAATAAACTTTGGAAAAAGGTATTTTTACCAAAATAGTCCTGACCGAAGGGCTACCAGAGATCTTGAATTTTTGTGAGCCCTGTATAAATAATGAGGTTTATGATGAATTCACTATTTGTTTAAAGTGAAACAATATTTTAGGATAAAATAATAAAATGTATACATTACAGGCACATGAAACATTTAAGATAAAACATTTTCAATACCTTTATTTAACACACACAAAAAAGGGAGAATCAGTTGAACCCCTGAGACATAAAAGCATGCAAATACAGGACAAACAGGAAAAAAGATATGTTTAATTCACTAAAGCACATTCTCTATAAGTAGCACAACCTAGTATCACAAAGAAACTGCACAGCGGTCGCCATCCACAGCTTTTGCACAAGGCCATTGTCAGCTCAGCAGGCTTGTATATGTTTCAGTCCCTTATCGATTAGACTGTCTTTCCCTGTGGTCGAAAGCAGCCAAACCCAGTGTTTGTGCAGAGAATCAAATTCTGATAACCCTCCTGAGGATCTGGATCAAAACAGGGAACAAACTGGTGGAGGAGGGGAGGCAGAACTAAGAGCGTGGGATATATAGATAATTAAAATAGGCCCAACACTGAGACCTGAGGAACGCCGACTGCACCGACTGTGCCACTGTGTTGTATTGACCTGTGGTTGATAGCAGTGTGGTGATGAGTGAGTGTCATAAAAAAGGTTCAGACCAGAGCTGAAAAACGTATAACACAGATAAGAAAGCTGATAGATCAATATAACAGATGTGATGGATTTCACACAATGCATAAAGGACAAATACTGCCAAGAAAAAAAGAAAGGAAGAGAGTATGAGTATAAATGAGTCAAGAGTGACCAATCAAGATATTGTTTGTGAGAAAAAAAACATAGCAGTATGATGCCAAAATACACTCTTGTATGAAAGTCATAAAAATGAGAGAGAGAGAGAGAGAGAGAGAGAGAGAGAGAGAGAGAGAGAGAGAGAGAGAGAGAGAGAGAGAGAGAGAGAGAGAGAGAGAGAGAGAGAGAGAGAGAGAGAGAGAGAGAGAGATCCCAACGATGCTCTAATTGGGTTAAGATCTGGTGACTGTGGGGGCAATTTTAGTACAGTGAACTCATTGTCATGTTCAAGAAACCAATTTGAAATGATTCAAAGCTTGGTGACATGGTGCATTATCCTGCTGGAAGTAGCCATCAGAGGATGGGTACATGGTGGTCATAAATGGATTTGGACATGGTAAGAAACAATGCTCATGGCATTTAAACAATGCCCAATTGGCACTAAGGAGCCTAAAGTGTGCCAAGAAAACATCCCCCACACCATTACACCACCACCAGCAGCCTGCACAGTGGTAACAAGGCATGATGGATCAATGTTCTTATTCTGTTGATGCCAAATTCTGACTCTTACCATCTGAATATCTCAACAGAAATCGAGACTCATCAGACTAAGCAACATTTTTTCAGTCTTCAACTGTCCAATTTTGGTGAGCTCATGCAAATTGTAGTCTCTTTTTCCTATTTGTAGTGGAGATGAGTGGTACCCGGTGGGGTCTTCTGCTGTTTTAGATTGCTGCTGCATACTTCGGTTGTAACGAGTGGTTATTTCAGTCAAAGTTGCTCTTCTATCAGCTTGAATCAGTCGGCCCATTCTCCTCTGACCTCTAACATCAACAAGGCATTTTCGCCCACAGGACTGCCGCATACTGGATGTTTTTCCCTTTTCACACCATTCTTTGTAAACCCTATAAATGGTTGTTTGTGAAAATCCCAGTAACTTAGTAGATTGTGAAATACTCAGACCGGCCTGTCTGGCACCAACAACCATGGCACGCTCAAAATTGCTTAAATCACCTTTCTTTCCCATTCTGACATTCAGTTTAGAGTTCAGGAGATTGTCTTGACCAGGACCACACCCCTAAATGCATTGAAGCAACTGCAGTGTGATTGGTTGATTAGATAATTGCATTGATGAGAAATTGAACAGGCGTTTCTAATAATCCTTTAGATGAGTGTGTGTATATGTATATATATATATATATATATATATATATATATATATATATATATATATATATATATATATATATATATATATATATATATATATATATATATATTTGCTAATGTTAGTTTTCCTACACCCTTAAACTTTTAGTTTTACAAATCATCAAATTAAAAATAAAATAACATTAAAATAGGAATAAGCGCTAGAAAAAAATGTAATAAATAAATAAATAATAATAAAAAACTGGCTTTTTCTGCCACAATACCATGTGGTTAGCCTAGAAAAATCTAGACGCACCCTAGCGGCAGCAAATCTAATTTGCAACAAGTGTAGTCTTGCAACTCTCAATAGACATGTGAGCTGAAAAAAACAAACTCTGGTCAGGCCAATCCCACGTGTACCGAGTCGGTGGGGGGGCTTAACATGATGACAGAGGCATAATTGTAATGGTTTGCATGCTACTTGTAAACAAAAAGGCTGCCGAATGGCGGTCTTTCAAATCAGCTTTGACCGCGACTCTGGAAGACTTGGAGTTAAGCTTTTCTCTGAGAAAAGAACAAAGAACGGCACTGAAGTCATTCTTAAAAATGGAAGATGTGTTCAAAGTTTTGCTGACCGGATATGGCAAAAGTTTAATCTATCAGATTGCTCCGCTTCACCTTATTCTTTGCTCTGGTTGGTTGTAGCGCAATCCTATTGCATGCAGAGGGGCTTTAAAAGACAACTGTTTATCCTGGCCCCTGGACAGAGCCCTGCCAACAGTGTTCCCAGACCCAATTTCATCTTGATGCGTGTCTGGCTTGTCATGCTACCATGTGGTGTAAATTCATGGTGAATGTTGGTGATTTGTGGACTAAAACCCCTTTGTTCATGGCACAATGTTTCTCCTGGTTTCCTCGTCAGCGCTGTTTGATCTGATATCTGTGATTAATAACAGAGAATTCTGTGCAGAGCACGTCCTACTAGTTCTCGCAGTAGCGATGTTAATTCTTTGGTGAATTCAAACACTTTCTCACTGGATCTCTCAGCGCTGTGTAGAAGTGTCGCGTGATCGAGAACCGCCAGTGTCTGGGCTATGGTTATGTTCTGCTTTAGTTTCGTTTGCCATTTGATATTTCTCATATGTAACAGAAATCACACTTTTTATCAGTTGGTCACCAGTGTGACCTCAAACAAAATGTAGTCGCACCAGCAAGAAAAAGGTCACAAAATGTGACCATTTAGTCGCAGTCTGGAGCCTTGCATTGTGAACCTTTAGAAACCTAAATAGCATATCGGATTCCCACCAAAGAAAGTGATGTAACCTACAGTAACAGTTGGGCTGATGTTAGCTGCTAGTTTCTCATTTTCCTCTCTGAGGCCTTGTCTAAATTCCCCTCACCATTAAGGGCAGGGAGAGACAGCTGCTGTCTCTACCACAGCAAACAAGAGAGAAACAGATGAAGAAGAACGATCAAACAAGACAAACAAACAAGGCCGAGAGGGAGCTCGACTCTGAACTCTGCATTGAGCAGAGTACATGAGGGGGAAAAAAAGGAAAGAAAAATCGCCAGCAGCGACAGCGAGTTCAATCTACGAGCAAGTTCTGCTGATTTTAACTTCACCAACTTCTGATGTGCTGCTCTCTGATCCTTTCATTTCAGCGTCAGATAAATCACAGTCACAGGCAATCAAATATACGAAAGGAAGTACTCCACATCACATCTGGGCATAATGCACGTTCTGAATAAGGCATTTAATGAGCCTGATAAGAGCTGATCTACCTCTTTTTCACTTCACCTTTCATTAGGCAGGAAGTTTCATTGAGGTATGTAAATTTCTTTCTCCAAAAAAAGCCAACATGGACAGAATACTTTAAAGGCCTATTCAAACCGAATGCGAAACTAAAATGCACAACAAACGGGACTATTCACACCAAGAGCAAAACGAATATTCATCAGTCTACATTAAAACCATTGCTTTAGTAAAGTATCTGTCAAATGAACTAAAATTAAAAGTGCAATATGGCTTTGTGCCTTTATCAAATCGCAAAAGACTGCTATTTAAGTAAACAAGTATATAGTCTGTTTGCGCTGCACGTTTCAAAGCGAAGTGCGCACTTTGCTCACGCGATCAGCTCATGCGCCAGTATTTTGCGTAAACAAATACAGCCACTTTCTAAATCCAAGTGGCGTGTTATCTGTACGCATTTTGAGCTATCCGCGTGTCCGCCGTCGAAACGAACCATCATCCTCCGCGTGTATGTCTACGCCATGTGATTCTGCCAACCTGATCTCACAGAATAAATATTTATAGCCTAATTTTATATTTTGGAGCAACTAACTCCACTCCTACCCTAAAGCTAACCACTCTCAACAATATAAAACACGTAACAGGCAAATAAATGTACAGTCACATGTATTTATTGCAAAAACTGAACAAAAAACAGTATAAAAGTATTAACTCATGTTGCATTCCAAGTCTTCTGAAGTCATACGATGTGAAGAACAGTTGATCTTAACGTTTGGTTTTAGTCTTTGAAATGATGATCGCGCCCCTTTGTGAACAGAACACAAACACACTCGTTAATATTTCTGTTTCAAATGATACACATGACAAGTTTAGAATGACGCGATCGGTCACAAGACACACGAGAGCCAATGGCATTTTACAATCAAAGCTGACGTAATGACACAATTGGTCACGAGACACACGACAGCCAATGCTGTCAAACCTCACCTGACGTTTCTTCCGGCAGCAATATTTGAAATTTATTATTAATCTTTGGCAGATGGACTCGACGTTGATTGATTGCTTTTGGGGATTTTCTTCACACATATCAATCCTTTGGCCTCGGAGCACATGGAATATTTGTACTTTCTGAATAAAGTGTGCCTGCAGTCGTATCTGCCTGTTATCCTGTTTTTTATAATACACAAATGGGTAGGTTTAGGTTTGAGTACGCATTCAAAATGTGTCTGAATATGTGTGTGTGTCCACAAGGTAAATGGATTTATAAACATACTAAATTATGTTTTTTTTTTTAAATGTAAAAATGCAGAATGTTTCTTGTGATGGGTAGGTTTAGGGGCTGTGTGTGTGTGTGATGGGTAGTTTTAGGGGTAGGGGCAGTGTAGGGGGATATAATTAAACGGCGATGATAAACACGCTAAAAAGCGATTATTTGTCTTGATATCACGCCAGAATGGCATTCGAATTGGAGTGTCATACATACGCCATTTCATGAGATCAGTCTGAGATTTGTAAAAATGAGAAGCATTTGTAAACCTGTTTTCCCAGAAACAGTCGTTTTACGCCAAAAAAGTATTGTAGTTTTTACTTCTCTTCTAAATCTCTTCATATTTGGTGTGAATAGGACTTAACGGTTGTTCTGACAACTAAAGCTGATGCTAAAACAGATTGCACTCTTCAGAACTTCAGAACATGTGGAAGTCAGAAACATACACTCGCCCTTTGTCTTTCAAACACAAGCACATTGTCAGTTACTTTCTTTCTCAAAGGTCAGGGGGTTTTGTGACCCTAAGCACCCTGGCCACTACATCATGTCTAGTGTGACAAGACATTGTGAGAAGGAACCAATATATGCATGATCTCTGCCCTTATCATCTCTGGACATAAAAGCTAGAAATGCCCTTTGCTCTAACATCATCATCATCCAAAAAAAAAAAAAAAAAAAAGCCCATTTAAACAGAACAGAAAACCAAATTCTTTTTTTCTCCCAAATCTCCCAAAAAAAATGTTTATGACATAACTAGGTGCAAGCAGAAACTTAATATTAAACTTTTAGCCTACTACACTTTTCCAATATCAATTCCTTTAGCAACATGTATGGCATGAGTATATATGTAAAGGAATTATTTTTAGATAAATCTAATTCTTCTTCTTTATTAAATAACATGGATGTGATTTATGTGTTTCTTCAGCTAGAATAACTTTTAGCCATCTGCACTTTTAGAAAGTAAACTCTCTTAAAATAATGCAGGGTTTTTCCTACATTGACTTTTTTTTGGCGGCCGCCAAAACAATTTTTTGTCCCGCCAAAGACTTATTTGATGAATTATTGTGATTTATAAATTGATGTAGATTACTAATGCACGTGACAGGGCGCACGTTAACTAAGTGACAGAGCACGAGCAGAGAGCCCGCGCGAGCACTCTCTGTCTTCAAAACGATCAACATCTGAGCTCTCACTCGCAGATATCAATCAAAATCAACAGAACTGACACAATGGTAAACGGTCGGAAGACTGACTCCATGTTCCGTGTGGCGCGGTCGCACAATATTTTCCCTAAATTAGCCTACTGCTGGATGTGAATTGTGTTCAAAAAACGCACTTCTTTTGACAGACATTTTTTCACACTCAGCAGACATAAACCATACCTTCAAATAAAACTCTCATTTGGACCGATTCATTTGAATGAACTGATCTGTCCAACACTGAACTCATGAATCAGTGTGTAATCATTTACTCACAACACCTCTGAAATGAGAATGCAAGAGTGCTTAACCCATTAAACAAGAGGGGTAAGTAAGAATTAGTTTCAATAATCCACAGTATTTTCATGTATTTATTTTGAGCATTTATATTGATAATGCGTAGTAAATTACCAAAACAACGCAAGTTGTTGATAGCTAATAGTTTTATTAAACTCTGTTATTACATTTTTAATGCTACTTTTTAATAATTGTTAAAAATAATTAATCGGTAAACCATGCAAACTTTGTAAAAAGAGGAACTAAAGAAACAAACATCAAGACATCATACATAATGAGATATCAAAATTAGATGAGGTCAGCATCTAATTCAACAAAATGAAGAAAAAAAAATGCATTTATTTTACATTTATTGTCAGTATTGGGCTCACAAATCATACGGGTAGGTATTTTTACTGTTGGTGTGTGTGTGCGCAATGTGTAACATTACCCTGTAATGTTTTGATTATTTTCCCCACAGTGTAATTTCTTCACATCTCAAATGATGTGTTGTGTTTAAAAGCATACAGTGGTGCAAATTACACCTGTAACATTTTATGGAAAAAATAACAACAATTTGAACAAAGCTTGATGGGAAATAGTAAATAATAAAAATATTGTTCACATATGATTTACCTACGTCAAGCATGCGCTTCACTGATACATTTGAGTAGCCTAGAAATCTAGACGCACCCTAGCGGCAGCAAATCTAATCTGCCCGCGAGTCGTCTAGCAACTCTCAATACCCTTCTGAGCTGTATTCGCCTAACTCTTGTCGGGCCAATCACATCGTGTATAGAGTCAGTGGGCGGGGCCATAATGACGACGGCCGAGTTGCGTTTGCGTGTTTCTAGTAAACACAGAAACTGGCGAACGGCGGTCTTTCGAATCAGCTTTGACCGCGACTCTGAAAGACTTGGAGTTAAGCTTTTCTCTGAGAAAAGAACAAAGAACGGCACTGAAGTCATTCTTTAAAGGGAAGATGTGTTCGGAGTTTTGCTGACCGGATACGGCGAATGTTTAATTTATCAACAAGCTCTGTTTCACCTTCGTTGCTCTGGTTGGTGGTAGCGCTATCCTATCGTGTGCAGAGGGAGTTTGAAAGACAACCGTTTATCCCGCCCCTCGGATTGAGCTGTCTATGGTGAGTTTCCAGACCAAACATCTTGATGTGGGTCAGGCTTGTCAGGCTAACATTTGAGAATAAGCAAAAATAAATGATGAGGGAATGTTAATGTAACTAACAACAAAAAGCTGAATTCTGTTCAGCCTAGGACAAAAGAGTCCATAAATGGAGACGCACCTACAGTTTATTGCAACTTTATGAATAAATAAATCAATAATGTTTTGGTGATTCATTTTATTATAATTTAAATTGAAATAAAATGCATTTTATTATGAGAACACGAAGAGTTGTGTAGTATAGATTTAACCTTCCCTATCAGCATTTGGTCTGGTTTGAATTGGAGATCCATCATATCAGACGCTTGACAGGCAATCTGGTACTCAAAGAACACACTTCTTACCCGTCTGCTGTAGAAAGGAGGGGTGAAACAAGAAAGAATAGCAAAAACAAAATATCCCTGTACTAGTTGGATGATGGGATCGTTCACTTTTCACAAAATGCTTTTTTCAAACGTGAAGCCATTTCTTCCGTACGAATAGTCTGGAAAACAATAAGCTTTTTCTGAAAACAAAAAAAGCAAACAAAAACCTATTTGTTGCAGGTAAAGGAACCCACAATTTGGTTGCTCTCCTTATGATGTCTGATGACAACCGTGAAAAAATAGATGTCTTTGAAGCTAGTCCGTGGAGGTACTTCAAACCTGCCTTTGTGGATGCAGTGATGGCCGGTCCAAACAGTATTTGCCGCTCCTCCTAACAGCTTCAATAGAATAAAATAGAGGAAAGAGCTTTTTGGAGACCAGACAGACAAAGTGAACCACCTTGTTCCGATGCCAAATGGGAAACAGCACGCGGATGCTTTCGGAGTAACAAAGCAAGAAAGCCATTCCTAATGCACTTTTATCACACCTGGAGAGGGTTGAAAAAAAAAATCAACTACAGTGTTGAGAAAAAAATAAGAGATTCTATTGTTCAAGTTTCGAAGCTGCTTTTTAGCAGAACAATGTCTGTCTGGTGGTTTATCAGAGTTATCAGAATGAATGCACAGTAGTGCAACTGCGGCTCCGCTGTGGAAAGGTCACGTTAGCCATTGTGTTGGGCTCTTGGCCTCGGGTTCCCCGCTGACTGTGGCTTCAGGGCTTTGTGAGGACGTTCATAGGCCATGTGGCACGCCTGAGCCAAAATGAAGCCTTCAGAATAGGTCTGATATGCCGTTTGATAGTGCAAAGTGCAGGCGATAGCAATGGCACGATTGGAGAGGGAAGCACAGAAGCAAGACACAAGAGAAGTAGTACAGATTGAAAGATGAAAGGAGAATTATGACTACAAAGAGCGGTGAGCCAAGCATGTAGTCAGCCTTTTTTGATTTGATCTTTTTGTATTACAAGCTCTGTGTATTTCACATTTGGTTCAAAAATCCTTCCACCGCCAAGTCAGCTACTGTAGATGCAAATCGAATGTATTTCCGCAACAAAGACCTAACGACACACAAACTGCTGTAAAGATTTAACACTAAGATTAAAAAAACCCTATCAAAAATTTTGATTTATGCAATTATACTGAATGGGGTCTGAAGCTTTCAAAGTACCAGTAAGTACCAGAAAAGTATAATAAAAGTAATCCATACAACTCACATGCTATTTCCAAAATCTTCTAAAGTTTAACAGTAGCTTTGTATGAGGAAGAGAAATTTGCGTCATTACCCACTAAAAATCTTCCATCCGCCCTTAACACGTCCATGAGATTCGTAAGAATTGTTCTTTTGAGTTAGATTCCACAGATCTATCATATGACTTCAGCAGACTTGGAACATAGTGAATACCTTATTAGTGAATACTTTTTAGTGGAGGGACAGAAATTTCTCAGGTATCATTGCATACACAGATCAGGCATAACATTATGACCGGTGTTGTGGTCATAACAAATTGTGATGGCTAAATGACAAGGTCAGAGAATCTCCAAAACTGCAGATATTGTGGGGTGTTCCTGGTCTGCAGTGGTCAGTATCTATCAAAAGTGGTCCAAGAAAGGAACAGTGGTGAACCGGTGACAGTTGTTGCTGAACAAACAAGTCTGACCCACGGAGGCCCCACCTCACATAAGGATCTGCTGCTAACATCTTGGTGCCAGATACCACAGCACACCTTCAAGGGTCTAGTGGAATCCATGCCTCATCGGGTCAGGGCTGTTTTGGGACCAACAAAATATTAGGTCATAGTGTTATGCTTGATCAGGTTATATCATCATCTGTGTTTTAAAGATGCCATATTTTCAATGTTTGGGAGAACTAACCTTTTAAAAGTTACAAATCCCCATTCATTATATTGCATGGAAAAAAAACTGCATGTTGCACAAAAATAATTCACACAGGTTTGGATTACCATAACCGTGCATTTTTGAGGGAACTATTCTTTTAGGTGTTTTTGGCAATGTCAGCCTAAATGAAAAATCATTTCAGAGTTGAAGAAGCTATTACAAGTTGGTGAAATATATCCCTATGAATCATACATAATAAGACCAAGAATATGTATTAAAGGAAAAATATGTAATTTACTGCCCCTCATGTTGTTCTAAATCTATTGATTTTCATTAAATGGACCAAAAAAGATTTAAAAAAAATATCTTCATTGTTTTCCACAGAAGTAAGGTTTGAAATTACATGAGGGTGAGGAAATGACAACAGAACTAACATTTCCAGGTGAACTATACCTTTACGAAGTACACAGGGTCCAATTTTATGTCAAGTTGACATTTGCCCTCTGAAAGCATAGAGAACGTTCTCACTTTGGGTTCTATGAGAGGAAGAAATGGTAACAGACAGCAGCCAGTAAAGCACAGCATCTTCTTAAACCTATTTGAGTGTTTCTTCAGCCTAGACCCACATGTTCAGCTAATCAACACAGACACTTGTCTTAGTTAGTTTCCCCACGAGACAAAAGATTACACTGAATTTGAATGTACTCTTTCCTATAGCGTTGATAAAGGCAGATGTAGTCCACGTATACATGTAGTCCAAATACATTGACAGGTGTTATTGGGTCCCCACAGCACAGCACTGCACCTTTTTAATGTAAAGGCTTTCAGAAATGGCAAGGCAACAATCTCTGTCATATATAAGTGCAAATCACGGTTTTCTCGCTCACCCAACCCCACACACGTTTCTATAGATGTGCAATAAAAATTAAATAAAGAAAAGGCCTCTCCATCCATTTCCCTCAAGGTCTTTCTCAGCGTGGCTGCGTGAAGCTTTTCGAGCTATTACCACAAACAAGATAATCCTCGCCATCTATTATATTGTGTAAATGTGCTGCTGGAACAATAAGTTTGTTCTGAACTCAAACCACTTTAGCGTGGCACTTTCGGAAAACTTTTCAAATCTGTGCCGCCAACAAACTCGCCATTATACTTGATGTTGTTTGCCAATGCGAGCTCTATTATTTCAGGATACAAAAGGAGGAGAGAAAGGGAAGCGACTGCAAAAAAGAAAGATAATGGTGTTCGCTTTGATTGGTTCCTTCTAACACAGGCAGACCGAGGATCAATTCACTTTTTGAAAAGAGGGGAAGGTTGTTTACAACGGAGGACCTGCAGCAATATGAAAATGAAATCAATAATCCCACTGTGAAGAATGGATGGATGGAGGCTCGAGGCGTCTGGTCTTACAAGAGAAAGAGGCAAAAAAAATGAAAGGCGGAGATTGGGAATGATAAGCCTTGTGCCTGCCGTTGAGCACACGTTGAGTCTTATATTTTTATTAGTAGAAGTTATTGTATGAGATTAGTTAAACAGGTTTACCTTGATTAATTGTTCTACTACTAATTATTCATAAATAAAAAGTAAACTCATTTGCATTCTTGAATGATGTGATTTAAGTTTATAATTAAAAAATTAAGTTGTAAATTAAAATTAAAATAACATGCTTTAACTATGGAAATTATAGTTTATTATCGCAATTTGTCCAATATTTAAATCAATTAACGTACTATTATAATTATATTTAACCCTTTAAGCCTGAAAAGAAACCATGAGAAGGAACCACTGAATGTATTAACATAATATAGGTGTCATTTTAAAGCTTAGAAAATCCGCTTTTGAATGCATCTAACCATGTTAAGCAACTCTTAACAGGTGCTGAGTAGTCCCTCTAAATCGAAGTATATTGCCCACAAAACGCTGGGGAAACAACTGTAAAAATGCCTATTAGCAGGCGTCAAGGGCACAAAAAAAAGGCTAACTTGGTTCCAAATGCGGTAACTTTTAATTACTTTATAATATCACCACAACATTTTATCCAGATGTGGCTCACGTGTAGGGGTGAAAATTTACCGCTTACCTTATTTCCTTCCTGAGTTATTGCATGTCAAATAAGAAAAATATGTAAAATTAGAGTAAAAAAATATATATTTTTGTCTTTCATCAGCAGTTTCTCAGGATGAGAATGTCCAAAGCAGTCAAAGCTGAATTAACCATTGCACATCTGTAAGCAACACAGAGTGGTGTGCCATTACTGAACTAATTGTTTTTGAATGAACCTGATGAGTAAATGACTCAAAGATTCACTCATAAATCCACCTATTGGTAGCCTAGAAATCTAGACGCACCCTAGCGGAGGCAAATCTAATTTGCAGCGAGTATAGTCTAGCAACTCTCTATAAGATTTCTGAGCTGGAAAAAACAAACTCTGGTCAGGCCAATCACATCGTGTATAGAGTCGGTGGGTGGGCTTAACATAATGACGGCAGTGTTGCGTGCTACTTGTAAACAAAGAAGCTGGCTTTGGCCCCAACGAGTTAAGCTTTTCTCTGAGAAAAGAACAAAGAACGGCACTGAAAGCATTCTTAAGAAGGGAAGATGTGATTGGAGTTTTGCCGTCCGGATACGGCGAAAGTTTAATCAAGCTCCGCTTCAGGTTGCTCTGGTTGGTTGTAGCTTTATCCAATTGTGTGCAAAGGGAGTTTGAAATAGGGATACACCGATACCAGTACTCAGGTGTCGGTCCGATACTGTGCTCAAGTACTCATACTCGTAAAACTATCCTGATACAACCACACCCAATTCCACTTTAACGCACATTCGGATGCGGAGCCACGCGGAGAATTACATTCGCCGTGCACACCGCCAAGTGAAAAGGGGTCTCGAGCTTTCAACGCGCACGAATGCGATAACTTTATTTTTGCCGCGCAAACCTTCTCACTAGTGCGGACCATGGAGGTGCGGACGTGGCAGCGAGTGGGCTATAAACCAAGCTGAACCTCTCGTCATGCAGATACCTCTCAGTAGTGAGAAGTGTTGAAAGTGAAAGTCTGTTTAGTAAGCATGTGCGATCCATTTGAAAAAACACTATACATAGTCAATAGCCATCCTGAACGGCGCTAAAATAGATTAATTGCATGCAAATGCTCGCCTTGCATTATGATCACTGTATTAAACTTGTTCACTGAAGCAACGTCAGCAATTATAGACTGATTTAAATCAACAGCGTCCTCAACAGAGTCAATGGACAGCACAGGACTAATACGTCAAACCTAATAGCCTATCATAAACAGATTTCCTCAAATACAGGTCCTTCTCAAAAAATTAGCATATTGTGATGAAGTTCATTATTTTTCATCATGTAATTATAAAAATTAAACTTTCATATATTTTAGATTCATTGCACACCAACTGAAATATTTCAGGTCTTTTATTGTTTTAAATTTATTAAATTATTTGATTTTGGCATACAGCTCATGAAAACCCAAAATTCCTATCTCAAAAAAATAGCATATTTCATCCGACCAATGCAAAGAAAAGTGTTTAAAAGAAACCTTTAAAAGAAAAGTGTTTTTAATACAAAAAAGTCAACCTTCAAATAATTATGTTCAGTTATGCACTCAATACTTGGTCGGGAATCCTTTTGCAGAAATGACTGCTTCAATGCGGCGTGGCATGGAGGCGATCAGCCTGTGGCACTGCTGAGGTGTTATGGAGGCCCAGGATGCTCCGATAGCGGCCTTAAGCTCATCCAGAGTGTTGGGTCTTGCGTCTCTCAACTTTCTCTTCACAATATCCCACAGATTCTCTATGGGGTTC